>NW_021940534.1:1131803-1144567 GCF_001715985.3 Manacus vitellinus
CCCCCTCCCTTTACTTTGGACTCAAACAGGGCCCAAGGAACACCACTTTGTTCAGGCCCCAGGGTACTGGGTTACACATCTGGGTTTTTGTGGGTTGAGACCAATTGTTTGTTTGTATTATTGTACTTACTGTATTATTTTAATAAATTGTTATTCTGACTTATAATCTCTCCTTTGAGTTGGGTTAATTCCCCCTGCTGGTTAACTTTTAAACCAGCACATGTATGAAACAATTTAGCTAATTACGAGCATGCATACTTATAATTGTTTAGCTGTGTTGTTAATATCAAATTACTTGGGTTCTAAATATAAGCATATTTGAGCTTTTTTACCACTGTTTATGTATATTTCCTTTGGATAACCCAACACTGGATAGATTTATTTTTTTTTAAAGGTTGAATTGGTGTCACAGTATCCAAGCCGTAACCCCAACCTGAGCCAGCATTTCTACCGGGTTTCTCACTTGGCACAGGCTACACTATATATATTGCATTGCATAATTTCAAAGAACTGCCTCGCTTGCTTATCCCCCACAGAGCCTCCCAAGAAAAAACCTCACACCACCGAAGGCATTAAAATGCATTAAGCTGGATAACTGCAAAATGTCATAAGCCCTTACTGACTCCACAGTTTAAGTGTGGGTTTTAATAGAGGTAATATTTCTTCATTGCTCGCCAGTGCAAGATTTGTTACCTACACAATGATTCAACTATGACATCTTTTATGAGTGATATGTTAAACTAATTAACATTAACCTAGCAGAAGAATCAAGCATAAATTAAAAACCATTTCAGTTCAAGATACAGAGAGCTTCTATACTGATAATTTTCCACAAACAAAATATGTTGGCCCTTGATATATGAGATTCCATTTTAAAATTAATACTAACTGATTTAGAATTCTCATGCTGAATTTTTTCCAATACAATTTCTACTTATTTCAATGTGAAATAATAAGGCATGTGCAGCTAGCATAGCAATTCTAACTCCAAGAATTGAAAAGTCAAGACAGAACAAGAACCTTATAAAAATTATAAGACGAAAGAAATGTTCTATTATGCTTAATGAATTGTTTGTTCCTCTTCCTTCTTGGGAAAACAAAAAATAAGTCAGCCAGTAACGCCTATAGATTCTGCCAGCTCTGCTATGCAGCAGAAGCAGACATCAACTGTTTATGATAATATTCTTCAGTCTATATTTCTCATATTTGAACGCCAAGACAAGAGGCAGATTAAGTAAAAAGTCACTAAAAATACATACGACAACATTTGTTGTCCAACTGATATACCAATATTCTTCCAATGAACGCACCCTGGTTCTCTTTACAGACACACACTAAGTGGCTGTAACACCCTCAAAAGCTAACTACAATCAAGTATTTCTCTGGCACGTGGTTATTATACTACATTCAACTCCAGCCTCCTCACAGATATTCTCTTTGTGGTTTTCATGGAAGAAACTGATCTTACCTAAACAGAACTAGAGATACCCTATTTGACTTACTGTGTTTTGCAGTGATAGCAAAATATGATCCATAACACGTTTTTGCCAAGAAATTAATCCAGGAACTGACTTGAAATAACTAGGTTTTCTTCATAATTCTCTTCAGCCTGGAAGCACTCAGTATAAAAAATAAAAATACAGACACCCTCCTCCTCTTGCACAAGTCATGGACATACTACTGCCCACAACAAACGAAAATGTTAAATGCAAAACGGCTCCCGGCAATTTTTGAGGTGTTTGCACAGCACTACTCACACTAAACAATCAGAAGCCTAGAATATATACTGCTTTAATCCAGCAAATATTACCCAGATATACCATTTCTGATACAGCAGAGCAACAAATCAGAGAGCTCCCCTCCCTTTCATTTTCAGAAACTACCTAACAGACCACAGTGTGTCTGCAAGTCCTTATTTTTAATAATGACATTTTTCAATGTCTAGAATATGCTCTCCTACAGAGTCATCAGACAGCCCAACTAGGCTTCACAGGACTGTACCAACACTTTAAGAAAATGCTCAAGATGCATAACCCTGTGCAGTAACCTCAAACACGCAAATCCGCAAAAGAATGAATTCTTATTCTGCCTCTTTTCTGTCCTATTCTCTCTGATGTGTCATATCTTAACGTATTGACTTTTGCAACAGTGTTCAGAGGAAAAAAAAGCCTATTTCAACTGCAACATGCAGTACAGCAGATTGCATGTTGCAGGGTCAAAGCAGCGGACTGCATACAGATTGCATACAGGGTCAAAGAGGCAGATTGATTTCTTTGCATTTGCAAATGCAAAGAAATCAATCTGGGAATGGTTCTGGTCTTCCTTTGCAAACATCCTTTCACATGTCTCAGACAGAAAGCCTCTAATACACCTACCCTGCATGAAGTCCACAGCAAGTAACATTCCACACACAGTTTTGATAGCATTCACAACAACTCCTACAGAAGATGTTAAAAAAAAAATAAAAAAAATAAAAATCTCTAGTCACTTCAAGTATTACACTGCACATAATTTAAAGCAATGAATTCCATCAAACCAACAGATATAGCGGGTGCATACGTATATACATTATACATTAACGTGTCAAAAATTAAGCCATATTGATTACCAGCTGAAGAAACTAATTTTTTTAAGTGCCTGTCAAAGGTACATTTCAGCTATGCCTACTTGCTTTTCAGTGGTCTCTTCTGGAGGGGTGTGGAGGAGGAGTGAGAAGTATGCCTGAGACTGAAACTGTTTTACAACTGTTTACAGTGAATTCTTTCAGTATATGCCTGACCGCTACTTATTCCATAGATGCTTTTTCATTGTATGGTTTTTAACTCATCAGAAAAATACACATGGGATGAATGTATTTTAAGAAACAAACTTAAATTTTAGCAGGGCACGTGTTTTATTTTAAGTACTTAAAATCTAAAACAAAGAGGGAACACAGCATTGAAGACCACCAACAAAAAACAAGAGGCAAGGTTTGGGAATGAACAAGACACTGGTTCAAACAGAGAGGGAAAATCACTTGTCATGAAGCTGCCACAGGCACTACACCTTGTATATGTGTATGTATATGACATTTTTTATCCAAAATATAAACATGTAATGTATGTGTATACGCTCACTGATGCTCTGGTGTCTAACCTGATTTTCCAAAAACACCAGTCATCAGTATCACCGCTGAAGCCAACAGTAACTATTATTTGGCTCTACAAATAATTGACCTAGATGACAGGATTTAGACACAACAGTTCAAATGTTGGTAGCTAAACAGTAAAAAAAGTGCACTGGATAACCCAGATTGGTTGATGAAAATATTTCAGGTATTAGTTTTAAGCTTCTACCCACTAAAACGCATACAAGATGTTAATCGTGAATTTCATTAAATAAGATATCTTTAACAAATTAGTATTGAATTAATCTTGCACCTAGATGCATTGTGTGGTCCAAAACCAATCTCAGCAGACATTGAGCAAATTGTTCATTTGTTTCTTGGGGGAATGGGAGCAATATTCTCTTACTGTTGCCCTTAAAACTTCCTTTTCAGTCCTATTACTAGGTGAACTGCTGTCAGAAACATACACCAGGTTATAGACCCCTTTCTGCACTGCCCAAGCACTGGAATTCCTGCAGGATACACATATCAAGCCCTGCCATGATCTAGGACATAGATTTTAACCTGTATGCAAAAGGAAAGCTATAAAACGATAAAGCCATATAATGAATAGATTTAAGACAATTAAAATAATGTATAAAAATACTGAAGCTGAAAGGTGATATGATAAAGAATAAGCTTTTGCGTTTAGAATTACATTTCTTTCGTTCCTCCTTTTGCAAGTGCAATGGATTTCAATAAATTAAAAAAAAAAAAAAGTTGTGAACCAGAACCACCCTTCCTTCCAATGTCTGACTTTTGGCAAGGACCCATATCTAAACATACTCTAGTCCAGGAGCTCAAATGAATAAAGTTCTTGGCTATATGGCATCATAAAACTTTGAATAAGGCAAACTTAAGCCCCAGAGATAACACATCTTTCATCATCTTTCTTATCTATCTTTTTTAACAAAAAAACAATGTATCTTTTGTAAGGGCAAGAGAGTGCATCTTCCAATGCTTGAAGCTCAAAACCTTAAAACAACAGCCTCTCTACAAAGCCACAACTGATCCCATGACAAGAGAGCCCAAGGAAAAGCCCCCTGAGCTACCACCAGCTCAGGTCCTCTCCAGCACCAGCAGAGCTGAAGCTACATCACAACAAGCTCAGCAGAGAAGCAACAATTGACAGATGAAGTCCAGTAGCACAATTACACAAAGTAGCTTACGGGTCTAAATTAACACCCTACATGGCACCACACCACACATGCTGCACAAAAGCAGCAAGTTGCTTAGATACACCGCAATGTTTGCTGCATAATCTAGGGTACCTTCTTAGGTGTTCTGGAGCCATCGCAACTTTTGTTATTTTCGGAGCATACGCACAGAGTAGCACTGGTACCAACTAAAAACCCATTTTCAAATTCTGAAAGATAACTAACGAGCCACCACACTAAGTCTCATCTCTGAGATAATCTGAAAATAACACATAAGACTCCCGAACCTAAATGAATTATTCCCTTGCACAGCACTGCAAAGCAAAACAGGACATTAACTTGTATCCTCAATTGTAGACTGCAATTATTTTGGGAGTAATTTCATTCAAAAGGTGCAAAGGTAAAGTTATATTTGTTTCCTTTTACAGCATGAAAGAGCATAATTCTATCATACACTAAAAAGATGACAATACTACTGATTCCTGAGATATTTACAACCTATGCCACAGCCGTTTAAAGATTTCACTACATTTTCCTATTAGAAATTCTCTGATGATAGAGGCCTCCAGACACATAAATAATGACAGCTTCTCACCCATTCCCACAAAACCCACCTCTCTTTTCTCTATTCCATCCATCACTAGCAACTAGCCCTCATCTTCAAAATGCCTTACCACTTCCTCTCCTCACCAGTCATCAGTGGCTCACAATCAAGTCAGACTCCATCTTTATCTTACCCACTCCCATTGCCCACTTATTACATTTTGTGGCAATCATATGCCTCCTCCCTCCACGTCCACACACCTCCCATGCCTTTGAGGAATTCTATGAAAACATCTGTGGTTCTACTTCACTGCACTCTTATCCCTGCAGGAGAAGTAATGCTGACATCCAGAGCAACACCACACTCATCACCTCATGCAGGACTTATGGTTTCAAAAAAAAATAAAAAAAAAAAAAAGGTGCCTAGACCAGCACTTCTGGACTAGGTAGGAACTTTTTCTCTTCTTTTCTCTTTTGTGCAGAATTAAACGTAACTGTTCTCACTAAACTGCAACATTCATGGATATAAATACAGAATCCACACTTGTAGCAGTCGGAACATTTCAGAGGAAGCACAGTCCCTGTCCTCAAAGACCATATCTAATTTTGTATTAAAATATTCTAAATCCCTCTAGCTTATCCATTCCCCCCACCAAACCCAAACACGTCAATGCCTTTCAATCAAGGAAAGGTCAAGGTCTCAAACACAACAGCATCCCACCTCAGGTTTCACAAATAGTTTTTGATAAATTTCATGTTATGACAATGAACATGAAATTTACTCAAAATAAATCCAATCAAGAAACAGAAAACTATGCCAGACACCATATGCTTCTGTCCTGACACAACTGAGAGCATTTTACAGAAAGCAGGTCACATGTTGGAAGCTTCATTTTCATTATAAGTCTTAATGCAATTATTTCTCAAGCATAACTGCAATAGAAGGTGTGGGGAGTTGGGGTTTGTGTAAACACACCCCCAAATTTCAGGCAGAAACTCTCTCCTTTCCAGCTAAATGGAAACAACTTTACTCCAATGGTTATATTGCTTCTGTAAGAGTACTGTACCTCAAGTTGCATGATAAGGTGGCAAACAAGTGAAAGTAGAAAAATTAAAAAAAAAAGAAAACATCGTATTTGTAATTGTGATTTCTACTATAGTAAGCTATATGATTCAGCCCATGAGATTCAACTAGCCCTCAGCAAAATAAGGAAGAAAAAAACCCAGACACTATTATCAATACCATTTTCTATGCAACCATTCCAGTAACATGCCCAGTCCTATAGTTTCTACCTCACTTTCTCAGTGAAGATCATGAAGTCACTATATACCAAGCCAGCCTCCTCATAATTGCACAATACTCTTTGGACTGTTTGGGAGCCCTTTCAAGGACTTACAATTGTATTTCTAGAAGCTTTCTCACAGAATTTTACTCAAGAGTCAAACTGTGCCTCTTCATCCTGAGGAGGACACTCTGATAGAGCCTCCAGAGAACAAGGCTCCTTTGTCCTTCACTGCCAGGAGTGGGGCCTCCCACAGGAGGGATGAAAGGCAGCACACCCTCACGAAAGCATCCCCATCTCCATTTTGTGTCATGAACCAGTGGGGCACACGTGGGTCCACAGAAATTTCTACCTCACTTGGGAATTCTGGAGTTTGTGCACCCCGAAAAACACTTCAACTCAAGGGAGGGAACAATCAAAGAAATGAAGTCCTTACTACATTTTTCTTCCTACCCTTCTAGATGTTAATTGATAGGAAGTTACTCCATATATCACCTCCTCCTCCACCTAAAAATCTGACAGCTACAAAACCTGCCCTTTTCTCCTCTGCCCATTCTTCTCAACACACAACTCCAACACTGCAGCTCACCTGCACACACATACCGCATCATGAAAGCCCCCCTTGCAGCCTATTAAATCCCTTCCACACACAGCCTCAGCTGGACTGAGACACCCTCATCTTTACTCTCACCTCAGTTGCATAAAGCATAACACGTTCTGAAACAACCAAGTACATTGGCTAGAAGATTTTCTTAACTGAGAGCACAGTTCAAAGGAGGAATCACTGTTCTGATTGTCTGGATTTGGTTTAATTACGTTTAGCTGTAAGTTCTGCTACCAGATTACACATTCCAGGGTAAGCTTGTGAGGGGGTGTTCAGAGCTCACCTCCAAGTCCACACTGCCTTGGACACCTGCAAGGATTTCCATCACCTTCCAGGACCATCACAAGCAAAGGAAGCGACTACCCAATTGAACCAAAGATAAAACACAGAAACAATCCCTTTCATACACTTCAGGCTCATATACCTGAAACTCTCCTCTCAAGCAGCAGCTCCCCAGCTCATTACAACCAGCTCCCACTGAGGGCAGCAAGGCTCCTTCCCACTGCAGGTAAGGCAAGTGCTCCCCATCACCCCTTCCAGGGCCCAAGTGCTGCTCCTCTGCCACAGTGCTCAGCCTCCACCCAACCAACCCCTGCCTCATCTGACTCTTTTGCTGGGTCTGCTCCCAGGGAACACTTTGGCCAGGGCACCCCAGAAAGCATGTTCCCCATCTCTATGTAAGCCCCACAAGGGTCTCATCTCCCACTGATGCAGCACATCTACCAGTTGGGAACTACTGCACTCAACATTTCCTAGCTGGCCCTGCTTTTTCCCTTTCTGCAGATCTCATCTCCAAATAGGAGAATGATTCTTTCCATTTTATCGGAAAGAGTCCAAAGAAATTTGAAGACCAATAAGCGGTAAACCTTAACAGTTTGTCGCCAAGTTATTAAAGTTTGAAATATTCCAGATATAAGCAAGCACAAATATATTTAATAATTTGCATAATATATCTAGAATTCTATGGCAATTATTATATTCAATCACACGAACTTTCAGATGAAGCTAAGATAAGGAGTAGTCTTTATTTACAATAACAATAAGTAAAAATTCCCCATCGTTTTTCAGTGTTGATGAAAATTAATAGCTTTCATGTAGATAAATGAAGTGTAACTTTCTGTCCAGTATGCTTTTCCTAAAGAATGACAAGTGCCTGAAAAGAAACTGAACTAGAAGAAAATCTTCACAGAAAGAAAAAAAGACTGCGGTTTTGATTTCCTTTAAATACAGACACATAATGACTGGGCTTCTTTTCCAAGATGACACTAGATAGCAGCTCTAAGTATTTTTATCCAGCACAATCCATTTATTACTCTTTGTTTTCTCTTTCCACAAACAGCCTAAGACTTTCCATTTCCAAGACTTCAAATTGAAGACTTTCATATGGCTAACTTAAGTCATGCAAAGTTCAAAAACAGTATAAAGGCAGAACAGTATTACAAATGTAAATCTAAACGTACACTAATTGCATTCAGTACACAACAGAAAGCTTATCCTCAATAATCGAGAAAATTAAGTGTAGGTCTTTATTAAAACACAATCAGAACCAGGAAATTAGAACTGTATTGCTTCTTGTATCTCTGTTTACAATTGGAAAGGATCACAAGTGATTATTAGTTCAGATTTCTGTTTTGCTCTAAAGTAGGCCAGCCAGCTCAGCACTTTCCTTAAGATTATGAATACTTGTCTGCCCTACATACGGTTTAGGCTGGAACCAATCAGTTGAGCTGAAACACGCAGCAAACCCGACTATTTTCATGTCATTCATTTTAAGCTATAATGAAGTGCACAAAACAGGTATAAAATGATCAGATTTTAAATACTTTTAAAATTTGCTTTGCTGTTATTATCATTCACTAAGGAGCTCAATGATTTCCTCACTATTGGATTAACACTTCATCTAGATTCAAGAATAAGTTGTTATTCATTAATAACTCTTTAACCACTTGTTTTCTCCACTAGTTTCCATTTCATTTTTGTACACTGATTATCTCATAAAATAAGAAGAAAACAGAGCACTGAACTTCATCTAATAGACTTTCTCAGTACTAGGACATTCAGGATTCAAATAGGCTCTGCAAGAAGCCTTAAATCAAAACTTTAAAAACATATGAAACAAAATAATTCCTTGAATTTTTAACTGAAATAGTTTTATTTACTCTCTCTCTCCCCAACACAAGCCATCTATAAGATTTTTTGTTGCTGTTTGAATGAAGAGAGGTTAAATAATAGACGGTTGCATTCTTGAGTTCAAAATAGTGATGTCTTCAAACAAAATTGGCTATTTGGAAGATCAGGACTGCAGAAAAAGCTGTGTTTAAATTGTCTTTAGTTTGTTTTTCTTAAAAGTTGACTAGTCTCATTTTCTAGAGCTGCTAAGCACTCACAGACCTAGTGAAGTCATTATCTTGAAAATATAAGTTAACTATGAAAACAAAAAAACTTTCACGTTTGGTTTTTCCTTTTACATTTAAGATATAAACACTGTCAAACCACTAGTAACCATTTCTGTCAGATTACACCACTCCAAACTATCAGTAGGTATCAACATCAAGGCAAAGACAAAAAAAAAAGAAAAAAGTTTACAAGGCAAGTTTGTTTAAAACAAAGACAACACACTTAGTATTTTGATGTATGAGGCACAGTACTTTTTTAACAGGGGAGAAGCATACCTTTCATCAGCTGCAGAACTCTGATGTCAGGTTCTGATATAATCCAACTGGTCTCAGCAGCATTTTCTACAATATCCACAAGTTTCAGCTTCGAGAGACTCTTCCACTTCCCCCAGGAGACCATTAACAATTATGTACGAATGCAAACATTTAAGATGCTAAGCAGCTGTACGGTTTTGTACCACGTTAAGCACCCCTGAAGAATCCCAAGATGTATTCCACCATTCAAAGAGTAATGCAGTATGGCACCCATCACAGACTGATGTTCTGGCAACCATCCCATTTTCCCGACAACCATGTTTTGACCTATTCAAATAAGAGGAAGAAGTGTTAGTTCAGAACAGTAACTGCCACACCACTTGGGGACTAACATACAAATATAAAGTTTCATTCTTCTGAATAATTTCAAACACATATTTCTTCACAGATTTAGACACCTCCTAAACTCAAAGCCTGAAGATGGCATTTTGCTTTAAAAACATCACCAGGATGGAGTGTAACAGAAGAAGATTTAAGAAAAAGTCTTACATATATCTCTACAGATTGCACAGTCTTATATTCCAGAAAGTACTGAAGTGACAGGAAAGAAAGGTAATATAAAGGCTCTTCAACTGCCCTGCAGGTGTTTCAAAACTAATGAAAACAGTAAGTCGATAAAAAAGCCCCAAGCAGCAAAAATAAATCTCCTCGACACTTTTGAAGGAAACATATTGGTCCAATGGATGAGAGAACTTAATGGTGACCTTTTTTCCCTCCTTAGCCCTATCTCAGTGTCCCCACAGCACCTCCACCAGCAGATGTGCTACTTCAGTTGAGACCTGGACTATGAGAACTACAGTTGACACTTGGACTATCTGGGAGCAAGCCAAAGAGTCCAAACCCACGTCTGTCTACTCTGGTACTCCCTCTGTGCAATTCCTTCAGAAGTACGAACAGCAAATTTTGCTTAGGTTGGGAAGGGGACTATGAGGAATGGAGAGAAAAACTTTAGTACTCTACATGGGATGGAACAATGACATGAAGAACATCATCACATCTGCCAAGATGGGAGTGCAGGAAAGTAGAAAGAACAAATTTCTGCACCAAAGACGAGGGAGAGGAACTAAAAGAAGCTTTTAGAGACTGGAAGATGTCTCTGTACACAGAGATAAAGACAAGAAGAAAGGAGAAGGTGAATATTGGTGAAGAACTATTGCTAGAAGCTCCGTCTGTGCAACTGAGTAACATGCAGATAGGGTCGACCACAGAAGAATGAGTTTAGAAGAGAGAACAAGAAGAAGCTTTATGTTTGCTTCACATCAGGAGAAACTTCAGTATACCTATGCATGCATGAAAGGAAAGACCAAAAGGAGTTTTTCATGAGAAATGCAAGCAAGCATAAAGGTAGAAGAGTAGGTGGTAAGGGATCAGGAAGGAGGAGAAGGAGTGACAACAGAAAGGGAAAAAGTAGAGGCTTCAGAAATTCTGACACGGATAGATCTAAGGAGAGAGAGTGACAACTAAGAAATTGGGACAAGAAAATAACACAGGAAAGAGAAAGTAGTGAATAGGGACGAAAAAAATGAGAAAAAAGTTATAGTAGTTACATAGCATAGAAAAAAGTATGGGTAAATAATAACATATTACATTGATCAAGATAATTAAGAAAAGTACAAAGAGCACATGAGTAAGTTTTCTGAAGTTTCGATGCTTGCTCTAGAAAGTGCGAATACCAAAAGGAACGGAACAAGACCTAAAACGACTCTTGCGTTTACAAAGGGATGAAGCAGATTGCACCGTGCAGGGGAAGCTCAGCCGACCAAGGGACAGCCTGGACTGACCTATTCTATTCTCTCCTTTCGCTATGATCAACGCATTCGGAAGAACAAAGTCCTCCCTCCAGTCCCTCTCCTCCTAAAATTGTCCCTCGGCACTTCTGTGCACCTTGTTCCCCTAGGATGGTTCCACAGCAGCAAATGTGAGACTCTCTGTGTGTCCCGACCCCCCCCGACCCAAGCTGGCACACGGCGGAGCCCCCACTTTGGTCCTGCTGCGTGCTGCCCTGCCCAGCCCCACGGCCACCACTGGCCCCCCACTCCCTGGCCAGGGCCGCCAGGACTTCTACAATCCCAAAAAGTTTCCACTGTCTTCAGCTTTCCTCTGTCTCAACTCTTGAAAACACAGTCCGACCCAGAAAGCCGTCCCAGTCCACTTCCCTCCGCACAAAAAAAGAAGTAAGTTAAGCCCCTAAAATAAAACACAAAGCAGGCACAAGAAGGAGACAAGACCCCTTCGAGTAGTGCCCCCCAGCCCTCATTACCGGAGCTCAGGCAGAGTGACTGCCTCACGCTCCCCAAAAATACCTGCATGTGCTCCCAAAAGTACAAAGGAAAGGCTGGACCGGCCCGCAGCCGCCTCCGCTGCGCTCCCAGCCCCAGGCGCGGACGGCTGGGCGGAGGGGGGAGCGACGAGGGAGCCGGGAAAGAACAATAAACCCCAAGTCCAAACGTACCTTCTCCTTTCTCTAAACTGTGAAACCAGATTTCCTTCGAAGCCTACGGCGGGGCTCTTTACTTTTAAGCGGCGGGAGAGCTCGGAGAAAGTTGAGTAAATCTCTCCGGATAAAGTTGCCGAAGATGAGATAACCCGGGAGAGGCGAGGGAGAGATGGAGAGTTAATCCGAGTTTCTCCTTTTGTTCAAGTTGCCCGAGCAGACAAAGAGCCGGCAGCGGCGGCAGGTCCCCCGCGCCCCTGCTCCCCCCGCGGCCCGGGCGCCGCCGGGGTCCCGTTCTGCCCTCGCCCCCCGCCTCCTCCCACCACCGCAACTTTCCGTCTGTTCCATCCCTTCTCAGCCGCGACCCCGGCTCCAGCGCAAAACTTCCCTCGAACTGAACCTCCCAGAAAAAGAAAACAATTTAATTCAAGGCGGGGGAGTGGGGGTTGGAAAGGGAGAGAACCATCTCTCAAATCATTATTTCCGGTAGATGCACCTCTTTGTTTGGATTCCCCCGACTGTCAGTGAGGACAAGCCTCTGGGGATCTGCTTTCGGACAGTTTGATCTCCCGGAATGAGATGGGCAAACGCAGGACGTAAAGAAAAATAACTTTAAAAGAAAGAGAAGGGGGGGAAAAGTAAATACAAAACAATATAAAACTCGGGAGTTGCGAAACGAACTCTTTTTTCATGGATACGGGAAGTACAGAAATAAACAACTGAAGGGGAATTTCGGAAGACTGTTGCCTCTCCTCCCCCTCCCCTTCGCTCTTTTCCAGAGACCGTAACAAAAAAGAGCCCCCGAAAGCTCCTGGCCGCGGCTCCGTGCCACCGCCGCCAGCTCCTGGCATCCCTACCTGTTGCGTAAAGTGCAAAGATGGGCCCGA
>NW_021940534.1:1144857-1167240 GCF_001715985.3 Manacus vitellinus
AGCAGTGCTGCAGCTCACCTTGGAGGGGGAGAGTGAGGCTGAAGAGGCACCTTCCGCCTCAGTCCTCCTCCTCCTTCCCAACCCCGCGGCCCTACGGCGACGGCGGGGCCATGGGACAGGCACATGCTGAGAGCCGGGGTGTGAGCGCCCGGCTCAGCCCCGTCAAGGGTCCGCTCCCCCGTACTAAACAAAAGCGCGGGGGAACAGCCTTGCCGCCTAAACCCGCCCTCCCTGCCCCGGTCCGTAGCTAAAACGTAACTTTTTTGTGCCCACCTAGCATCCCAGCGTCCCGGTCCCGCGCTCGGGAAGGGCAGGGAGAAGCGGGGCGGCCCGCCCGGTGCGGAACCCCCACGTCGGGGCGGCGGGCCTGGGGCTGCCGGCTGGGCGGGAGCGCTGCCGGGAGGTGCCGCCGGGTGAAGGGGCCACGACACGGATGTGCCTCTCTTTGTCTTTTCGAGGGTGTGCGTGTGCACATGGAAGGGGGGCACCGACGGTGCTTGTGCGTGTGTGCACTGTGTGGGCGGTCGCAGCACGCGTGGGTATCTTGCGAGTTTGTGCACTTTGAGTGTGAGTGTGGTGTGCATACCATGAGTGTGCACGGTGGGCAGCTCCCAGCCATCAGGAGCTGTCCCACCAGGCCTGAAAGATGTCCTAATTGCTGCTTACTTTCTTTTTTTGTTTGTTCGTTTTTCCTTAAAAGCAAAAGAAACCTTGAAAAAGTTACTAGGAATTGGTAGTCAATAACAGCCCACACCCAGTATGGTAGGGCTAGTTTTTCAAAGTCAGAAAACAGAGTATGATCCTGAGATGTGGTGGGATTTTTTTAGAAGAAGGAAAAACAGGATGGGAAGGGCACACTATTTAGCCTTTGGAGTCCTGTTGACACCTTCTACAGTCCGTGCTCACTTATGTCCTTTCCTATTTCCCTTCAGCTCATGCTCATTTCATGCTAGCAAACTCATCTTGTCCTTTTCTTCTGCCCATCTTCCCTAGATTTGAGGCTCATTAAAACCATTCCCTCCTACCCAATGCTGTCAGCCTCAAAATTTTGTTCTTCAAAACATTTTGCAACTCCCCACCCAGGATCAACCTTTTTATCCTCCTGCTCCAGAGAAACTGCTCCCAGCTCTTCCATTGCTGCCTGTGATTTATGTTGCTCTCAAGCATCATCTTCCTACTTTCTGTGGCAATGTACGTGGCTGTTGGTTTTCATTACAGATTTCTGAGGTGAAATAATAATACATAACATAGCGTGACACCAGGCTCGCGAAGTGCATCCTTGTAGTCATTCTTTACTATTCCTTTCACCTTCTTCTGCCCTTCTGCTTTGAGTGGTCTGGAGTAACTATCGTAACACCTTTACAATTTCCTCCTAAATTATTTGCTACACACTGTTTCTCCTTTCCCTCCATTTCTGACTTTTCACTGATCCTAGATTTTTATTCTCTACATCTACACTATTCCCATGGTTGTTTTGTTGATGTTTCCCTTTCCATCTCCACACTTTTGTTTCCTTAATCCTTTGGTTTCATGGTGTAAGAGGAACGACAACTGTACCATAGCCCTTTAATTACTTCCATCCTTATTTTCTCTGTGTTTCACGTGCCTTCTCTTACCAAAGCACAGTAAAATCCAAACAACATGTACTCTTCTGCTAACACATATATAGCTTTTTGCTGGGTCTCTTTCCCAGATGACCCCAAATCTGGTGGAAGACTGTGCATTGTGGCACAACCAGAAAACATCTTACCAAGGGCTACTCTTAGTGGCTTTCTCTGGAAAAGCACAAACTGTACAAGTAGCTCCAGGTTTTGTAGGATTTTGGCTTTGGCAGACATCAAAGGTATGTTTCATGAAGCTATGACTTGCTGATAATTTGTAAGGATATTGACTTGCCTCATGGCCTGCCAGCTGAGCTGGACTTTGTGTGGTAGGCAAATAGGATCACCCATGTCCACTTCTCCACCTGTCCTTGGAAGTTTGAGGCCAAAAATGTCTAAAAAACAATGATCATATATATTGTAATTCTCTAATACTATCTGTATTTAAACAAGGTATGTATCTACCTTATTACTTCATTATGAGTGATAAAGACTAGTTAATCATTGGACCAGGGGTCACCAGTTGCCTACGGCCCTGTAATCATGACCTGATCACATTCAATACACATAAAGAGAGTCACAGTTTATAATATCTAGTGAAGAGCTAAATGATCAAGGATGAGGAAAACAGAAAAATTGTTTGAAAGGACAAAAATGTCAGAAACATTTAAATAAAATTTACTGTGTCTTATAGAAGAGTTTATTTGATGGATAAATGGACATCTGCCATCGAGACAATAAAATTTAGTAGAAATTTCTCTGTGGTTCATTGGCTAGGTAAAGAGAAACATTAAGCAGTAAAAAGGAATATATAGGAAGCAATAAAAAAGGAGCAGTTGATGATAATTAACATGAAATAGAAATTACATAATGTATAAAATTATTTGGAAAAGTCAAAAACATTACTGAAAAATCCGCATCTGGAATGGATGAAATTCCAATAATTTTACAGTAAGGGAGGGATTAAACATCTCCTAATAATGCTCATACACCTGTCAGTAGACATAGTAACATTTTTAATTATGATACAAAATGTACTAATAACGATACCTGTGTTCTGTAAGTGGAAAGATAAATACTGCACACAGAAAATGACCTGGTCTTTGGGCAGCACCTATCTCCAATAAACATTGAATCCTTAGCTCTGGATGCCTTGCACCCTAGCATCAGAAAATACTTGGTACTTCATGTCAGTGATATTCAGTTTAATAAATCCTGGAATGTCATGGAAATTATGAGAATCTATTGCCAACGTTGTGCCAGTATGAAAAAAGGGCAAACAGAATGACCCAGATTACAATACTCCATTTTGCCTGACATTCATCCCTTAAAAAATAGTGGAAAGCCTGACATGGGATTAAACTCAAGGAGAACTAAGGATAAGAATAATGATTCTAAAGCAGCATTCCTTCATCTTTAATTCTTCTTTTTTGCCTTTGTATTTAGATTTCACTGTGGCTGTAGGATGGATGATAACTGGTCTGGTTTGAAGAAAGCCATAACAGTGAAGAATTTCCCCTAGAGTGCCAATATTTACAAATGCCATTTACAAATGGCAGTGACCTAGTCTCTTCTGGCTCCCAAATAATGGGGAAAAGTGG
This sequence comes from Manacus vitellinus, assembly GCF_001715985.3. Taxonomy (NCBI): domain Eukaryota; kingdom Metazoa; phylum Chordata; class Aves; order Passeriformes; family Pipridae; genus Manacus; species Manacus vitellinus. Next base: position 1,148,060 of record NW_021940534.1, read on the forward strand.
CCTAAACTACATATGTTTAGTTTTTAAATCCTTGATTCCCCCACTGCAGAACCACATTTTTCTTCATTCTTTCAGTCTCAGATATCTGAATCTCTTTCTTACTTCATGTGACTTTTATTTTGCTTCCCAAGTCTTCTTGAGAAAAGGTTTCATCAAAATTCACTCTTGACATAAACTGAGGACTTTTAAGATCAGAAAAGTTCATTAAATCATCATTAAATCAAACTTTTTTTCTCAAACTAGACATAGTTTTTCCTGTATTTATCCTGGTTGGCCATATTCCTCTGAAGTCTGACGTCCAGAAAGGTTTTCCATTTTGCTAAAACATCATGTGATATACAGTCAATGACTTCTCTTAAGAGTGAAGTCAACTACAACACTTGCTGTAAAAAAAAAAAAAAAAAAAAAAAAAAGAACTGTACTTCATTTGAAATAAAAATTTGTTTGGCTTTAGCTTCTAGTTATGTTTTTTAATTAATTTTATGTCTCGCCACCACATTAAATTAGTGTACAACTAATTTTATAAATGGAGGTCTGAAAGCAAGACTGGCTGCACAGGACAGGAAACCTTCCTGCAGAGATAATGTACTTACAGGATTGTTTTAATCTCTTTGAGGGATTACTTACATTAACTTGTTTAAGTTCCATTACATTTACCAAGAAAACATACAATTGCTTGAAGTTTGCTAGCTGAGTGGGTTTTTGGGGCTGTAACACTCATTCAGCATTTGGTTGCCACACTAGTGGCAATGGCCATTTTGAAGCACGTGTCAGTGGAAAGACTGTCACCTCCAAACCCCTGCCTTTCAGGTGGAGGCTCTTAAGTGCAGATCAAAATGAGGAGCAGGCCAGCCTGCAGCAGAGAGCGGGATGCTGATTATGTCTCACTCCCATTACACATCCTACATGTGCCTTTTTTGATTTCCTACCTCAGGGTTTTTTTGGTGAAAAGGGGGGGGAGTCCTAAAGCCACCTGTGACCCCTCCAGCCATTTAACTGCAGTTTGCCAGAGGTCAGATTTGAAAGCCCACATGATCTCTTCTGATCTTTGTTCCTGGCTGCATAGAAGAAATTCAGACCACATAAGATCCACTAAACCATTATCACAGAGTGTCCCACAAGAGGAGAGTTGGTTTCAGTCCTTTGTATTTCAATACATCAGCACTAAACCCACAGAACTCACAGAAAAGTTAGCATACATCAGCTACAGTTACTGTCTTTGCTTTTACTGTGAGAAAAGACTGCAAGAAAAGTTACTTAGTGTTGTTTGATTCTGCTTCCCTGAAAATTTAACTACTACTTTTCTTCCAAGAGCATCTGAAAGTTCTAACTTGCTTATGGGCTTTTGAATATTGACATGTGTAGGAACATGGGCAATACGGCAGATGATCAGCAAAAGGTGGTCTTTTAGTCAATAATTCAGATGACCTTCTGAGTTTTGCTATCCTAGAAAACTAGAACTAGCTATTCTCGTTTTATTTTTCTATATGCAGAAGCTGATTTCACCACTGCTCTCTCTTGTAGAAGTGTGAATCAAATCAATAGGTTAATCCACTCCTGTAAATGTAAAGACCAAGACAGATAAACCTGCAAATGAGAGAATTGTTTTGGCATGAAGATATTCTTCTCTGTAGACACATACTCAGCAAATTTATAGAATGTTTTCTTTAGGGGAAAAACCAAACCAAACCAAAACCAAAAACCCAACACAAATTATATTATTCCAAAATGATAGAAAACAATGAGCTTTCTAGCACTGCATTCTTTGAAATCACCTAAAAGTCTTTCATGACATCTGCACTCTAGAAAAAGAAAATATAATTTGTAATTGATTTGCAACTTACCTGCATTTTCCTTATGTTTTCTCCTAAGCCAGCAAAAAGGTAGTGAAAGACTCTCTGGTCTTCTTTTCCATGAAGTCTCCATTTTGATCAAGCCAAGTCTTATCTCATAGACCCCATAAACATAACTTTTTTTAAAATGTGTACGCCAGAGCTTCTTTGTCACCTCCATTTATATCTTGTTTAGTTGGGTTTTTGGTTGGGTTTTTTGTATTTGGCAAATCAATAATTTGACACATACCTGATTCCATTTTAAGTGTTTCTGCCACTTTTCCCTCCGAGCCTATGGTTCTTCAAACAGATCTTGTACAAGAATCACTAGAGAAACAGATAATTCCCAAGCAAATTCAAAGAAGAGTTTAGTTCAGCAATATGTTTGTTTATGATGGTTGCTAGTACGTTTTCTATTCCTCGCAAATAAAAATTTTTATTATGAAGAATGAAATCTCCATTGCAAGCTGAACAAATGAACAGGTCCATTTTATGCTATTCTTAAGAGATAAGGGCAAAATCATTACTTTTCCATATTCTTGTTCCCATTTATGCTATATATGAGTACTACTTAAATGGATTGTTACTGTCAAAATAAGACTAAGTTTGGGGAGTTCTGTTTCAGCCTTACTTTCTTCAACCTTAAAGTTTTAAAACATTAACTTGGACTTATTCTGTCATGAAAATTTTGATCTGTTTGAGACATAGTAAGTCGAAATATAGTTACAAAAATTTGATATTGTATGAATTATCTAATATACACATACCTTTACCTCCAAAATTGTAAGAAAAATATGACAATTTATTTTGAATGTTTGAGACTAACATTCTGAATATATTGTTTGATAATATCCATTCTTCTCACCCCTATACAATGTTCAAGTCACTTCTAGTTGCTTTTCATCTGATTTAATCAATCATCCTTCTCTCTGGTTTATATGGAAAACGTAAGCCTTTCTAGCTCATCACTTCATTTAAGAAATCATCCCACGGTGTTGACAAAGGTGCTGCTATCATTAACAATACGAACTCTTTGGTTCATAAAACTTTTTGAGAAACCATCTGAATATTTGTTAAGTAGTGAGACTACAAAATCCTTGTCTTGAATTCCCTCATATAGAGAATATATAGGACAATGCCAAGAAAAAGACTGGAATCCTATTTACAATCTTGGCCTTGTTTAACAGGGCTTTGTGCACTTTGTTATCACGTGAAACACCTGTTTTAACTTAATAATATATCTTTGTGCCTTCAAAGCATGACCAGATAGATACACAGACAGGGGTTTTTGCGGCCAGCACAAAATCTAATTTAGGACTTCCCCATCTCTGCAACCATAGGCAATTCTCAAAAAAAAATGCACTTCTGCTTCATGTGGGTGCGGTTACACAGTCTGCAGCCCTCAAAAAAAAAAAAATCACTCTGCCAGACAGCACACACTTCTCCTGCATACACAAGGGGACAGAAGAAAGAGCCAACCCAAAGAGTGCAAAGCTGCTCCTCTTCTCCTGGTTCTAGGCATACCTAGGTGCCAGCAAGAACCAGGGCACAGGAAGCTTGTGCACCCAGAGGGGTTGGCTGCTTCTGGGACAAGTGGAAAGCACCAGATGAAGGAGGGAGGGAGTGAACAGCTGAGGAAAGAGAAGAGGATGAAGGACAGATTTTACTCCACCATCCTGTCAGAGGCCATGCAAGCAGGAAAACCTTCTCTGAGTAGAAGGCTGCCCGGGGCCACCATGAGACTGCACTGCAATTCCACCCACACCAGCATAACAGTGTTTTGTCACCCTGCATAATGCCACATTCTTCTGCCCACAGATACAGCAAGCCAGCCCATCCTCCCTCTTTGATTTTGGCTTGTGTAAGTATTGACCTACTGTATCTTTAGGTCTTATGAGTTTGACCCTTTCTACACAGAAATAGGTGTGGCAAAAATACAGACATACATCTGCCATTGTGAAGGATGATGGAATATAATTTGTTTTTGCAAGAAATATCAAGGTCACCCTAAGCACAGAAATACTATACCAGCTCTGGTAAAACCAGCATAGTAAATATAGACATGAGATAAACTAACTGTCTGGTTTTCCATTTGCCTGTGACCTCTATTACTGTTCTTTGTTCCTTTGTCTATAACCTCTATAATTGCCTTTTTGGTCCTTTAGGTCAATATGATTATCAGTCTGAACACTGCCACTCCTCTCAAATTTTTCAAATGAAGCTTCATGTGGAATGTTACAGTCATATTCTGTTGTGACTTATTCAAAAATTTGTGGCTTTGACTAATATAGAATACTTTCATTAATAGATCCATATTCATAAAAAAGTAGCTACTCAGCCTTATCAATTTATTTCTCTTTTGTCACTGTTTACAGAACATAATTTATCTAGTTGCTAACATTTTTCAAAGCATTTCTTTGTTTTAATAAGGACTTATTAAAATACAAACTGTACACTGAAAACCAGCATCTTGGGTAGTCCCAGTCTTGAATAAGGTTATTTGGTATGAATGCAATACATGTAATAACAAAGTCAGTCTGATAAAAGTTGAATTTATCTCTGTATTTCATGAGTAAATAGATAAAATATGTACAGTCTCAATGGGATATTGTTTGTGCTCCCTCAAGAAAGCTGAGGTGTATATTTGTCAGTATTGGTAAAATAGTAGATTGTTTTCCTTAAACTCATGATTAATAAGCAGAGATTCAATCCAGCTGTTCATGAAATGACTGAAAAAAATGTCATTGACACCAATGTTGATAATGCCTGCCTCCATGCAAACTTGAACACGATGTGCAGTCACTTCATAAAGAAAAGCATGCTTTCTCCAGTCCCACTTATGCAATCTCCCACACAAGTGATTTCACGCATATGCGCCTGACTACTGCAAGAAAGCTGTATTTTGAGAGTCTCAGTCAAGTTCTTTGGTGAGTTCCAAAGGCAACAGCTTGAACCCTTAAAACCCATCCCCAGCCTTTCTTTTTTTCCTCATTTATTTTCTGACTGGTGTTAATTTTAAGGAACTGTGTCAAATAAAAAACAATAAAGCTCAAATAAGCCAATTCTCTTCAAATTTGTGCTCCACACAATGCCAGAGGTGTCATGAAAGGAAAATGTCATTGGTAATATGTCACTGTTTGGAATAAGACTTGAGAGATGCATAATCTGTCAGTAACCTCTGCATGTAAGTTCAAATTAAAAATTCTGTATTTACTACACATAAGCATACAATGTTTCCAGATTATGCCTCCACAGACAATGGGTAACTTACAGGATCCATGAGTCAACAGGCATTTTATATTAGACTCCATCTGTACGTAACTATGTAATAATACAGTCACAGAGACAGCGATCAATTTTTTTAACATTTTTTCTTTTTACAAAGTGAAATAAAGTGTGGGAGATGGTAAAGAGAGGCTGCTTCCTTGGTGATGACAGGAAAAGCCTGGAAAAAATCACCATATGCATGAAAAGAGGTAAACATTTCCTAGATAAAAACCAGCAGAGGACATATATTACTACCTAAAGGCTGCAGCTGGTTGTCTGGGCAGATTTAAAGGATCAGCTACCAAGACTGTAATTCTAAGAAAATCTCCTATTAATGGATAAAACTCAACTGCGCACTGTTTAGTACAGGCTGGGCAGTGAGAAATGAGATATTCCTTAAGAAAGAGAAAAACTCTGGTTTCCATAATTGCAAGCTACTAAAATTGCTTCGCTGGTGCAATACATAGCCACATCTTGGTGGCAACTGGTGGCTCCCATCACCAGTTCATTTCATAGGTCACCAACTGGCCATCAGATTGTAATGACTTCTGGCTATTTCTAACTGGGATTTAAATCAGTGACCTGAAGTAAAGACACTCATCCTATTACGAGCCTCCTGAGCCATGTAAATTCCAGCGGAGCAGGTTTTTTTTAATTCTTCTTAAGCTTACTTCACACAGATAAAAATGCTCACACAAGATCTGAGATGAAGAAGAGTCAGGCCTTAAATATTGATAGGAAGCTTCATTCCTCCTTTCTTTAGCAAAAATTCTAGAAACCTCTGGTTTGCATTATTCATTCACTGAAGCACCTATGTACACAATGTGCATGCGAGAGCAGTTTCAGCAATTTATCAGCTTTAGTGATGGCTGAATATGCCAATTTTATATTCTAAAACATATAACAGGAACATCGGGGTACAGATATCTAAAACAGCGAGAGTATTTTATGTGGTGATTTGTTTCATGTAGACATACTATACTGAAAAGGTCAGTTTAAAAGCACTGGAATGACTTCTGGGAAATTTCCTTTGCTGATAAATCATCTATCATTACATCAATAACATAATCCATGAAGTTTGCACTTCCATTTCCACGGACAATTAAAAACACAAAATAAAAAAATCAATGTAACCCAATTTCTCCCATTTTCATTGCAAAACAAAAAGTGAAAGTCTCACTCCAAGAAAAAAAGTTTCTGCTAATTCAGAATATGAATTGTGGGGACACCATGGAATTTGGGGAAAAAAAAAAAAAAAGGAAAAAAATAATCAAAAGCTCACAGACAGCTACCCATGGAAAATTTAGGTCATTATATTTAATCACATAAAATGAACAAATATATGTGAAAAACTGAAATTCGTGGAAATCATGTCAACAACTAACCAAAACTAGAGGCTGCAGAGAAACTGTTAACCTACTGATGCTAAGCTTCCAGCCACCCCATGACCACCAGACTATATTTTAACCAATTTTAGTTAGAAAACATGTCTAGTTACATTGTTTGCTTCCTATCTTTCTTTCTGAAAATCACATAAATAATATTTTTATATACCCAGTAAAAATCAAATTATTACTCTAATAAAGAATTCTAAGAAAAATAAACATTCTGAAGTTAAAATCAGTGTGAAAAGATATACTTTCCTTGTTTTATCATCAAGAAAAGAATAACAAATGTTCTAGTGTCATATTTAAATATTCAAAATTTAAAAATACTCTTGATTTGAACTATAAATAAATATAAATATATATGTAAAGAAATACATCTGATGAGGGAAATGTCCTTTGAAGTGGCCACAGACAATATGGCTTTCTAGGTACAGGAGACATTTTACATCATAAGACTGAAAATGCAGTGAGATGACAGATAGCAAATAAACTGTAGACAAATTAGATGCTTAGCCAGGCCTGTACTGATCTCTGTATATAGAATGCGATATACACACATGCTAGATAGTTATGAAACATAGAAATAATTTTGTATGAAGAGTTACCAGAACTCACAAGGACCAGAAGCATTTAGATGTAACTCCAGCCCAAACAACTCCAACATCTCAAATTATCTCCAAATTCAGAAGGATAACTACTGAGAGGGAACAAAAGGGTAGCAAGAAGCGATGCGATTAATTTGCCTTAGACAATTCTCTTCCATGGTGAAAAGCTGTTGTTGTGGTTTGGTGCCTAGAGGAGAGTGCCCACTTGGAGGGGCATTCTGAGGACAAATCAGAGAAATGGGATTTATAGAAAGCCATCGTGCCCATCCTTTCTGGCAGTTAGGACTCATTATTCAAGACTTTATGCGTTAGAGAGGGCTCATATACGACCTTCTTCATTGTCCTCCCCATCACACAGTGCACATTGTGAAGCCTGTGCAGACCTTTGCACAGAAGAAAGACACCAGCTTGTTCAACCCAGTGCTCCCCAGTAAGCACCTGGCTCTCTGGTCACACAGCATTCAGGCACCCTGAGACCACATGACACCTTCACTCATGGGAGGGACACATGACCTTGGAGAAAGAGGGACAATGGTGGCCAGTCACAGCCTCTGGCTGATGCTGTAGGATCTCCCCAGACTGCAGATTAGTCCTGGCACTGCAACCTACCATTGTTAACCTACTGCATGTTAATCTGAACAGAGATGATCAGCTGGCAGAAACTGGATGTTATTGCAGGTTGTTATAACACTTCATTGTATTTGATTTTAAAAGGGAATGACAAGGATTCTTGGAGTCATGGATTATGACCTACTCCTATCTGGAAGAGGTGCAACCACCTACATCAGTGGGTTAAATGGTTCAGTAGGATCTATTAAAAAGAAAAAAGATATAATCAAGATTTCCCTTTCTGAACATTCCTGCACTTCTTAGCTTTAGCTAGTTTACATCACCCTCTTCCCTGCTGACTCACACAGCCCCAGCTGGAACTGTCAGGTGTCTTATACCATATCCTGCAGGTCCTGCAGGAGGTTCTTCTTGTACTAAATTATTCCTCGGTTTTCCAATCACTGGTGAAGAGAATTATCTCAGCTTTTACTGACAAAAAATCCTCTTTAAAATCAGAATGTGCATTTACAAACAAGCCCTATTGAACAAAGTAGCCAAGTTCAGAAGTAGAAGAGAATTATCTCAGAAAGGAAATACCTGATTAGAAGAAGTCACTTCAGCTGCTGCTATGGTCATAATCCAAAACAGATTTAAAGCAGTGGTACCTTTTCTGCTTGAGTTCAGTGCACATTGCATCAAATTTCATGAAATATGACTTTGGGTGTTCTCATTAGAAAAGTATGTAATACTAATAACAACCAGAATCACCAAGGCATATTTTTGCAATCTTAGGTTGCATTGTGGATGATAAGAGAGCTGATTAACATGTGAGCCAATGTTCATTTTCTCATCTCTGGTGCTGCTATTTAAGGAATTTTTGGGTCTCATGGTGTTTCAGATGAAGTGCAGAATAGAACAAATAGAGCAAAAAAAGGCCTTTAGCTCCGCAGGAAAGACAAGGTAGAGCTGTGATGGGCATCGCACCTCACTCCTCCTGAGCCTGCACAGCCTTTGTCAGGCAAAGCCACTCGCCCCCAGGAGTGGGGGTTTAGGATATTTATTCATAATTTATGCCATTTTGAACAGCTACTATCAACTCAAACCCAGCTTCAAACTGGCATAAGATGACAGGGATAGAACACAAAAGTTCGTTGCTTTGTGAGGTTTTTGTAGTCTTTCTCTCCACTGTTGCCTTTGTATCAAATCCAAAATGTTCAGTTGGGGCTTGGGTGTGTTTGAGAAATTTGCATTGTTTCACTTCTTCAACAAGACTTCTATAGCAGAACTAAAAGTAGTCTCTTTTCCTTCTTAATTAAGGGCAGCATTATTTCATTTACTTTCCATTATAACCTATTTAAATAGTTCAAACTCCTTTATTTTTTGAATGCAGTTTCTAGGACATACTTATATTCCACTGAACTATAACAAGAAACATTTGATCAGAATAAGCAATTTCTGTGATATCATCAAAGGTAACACATTATCCAATTCAACACTTTTTATTATAGAATATTTATTATATTAATTCATCCTTTAATCTGAATGGCTACTTTATTAAAAAATTCTTTGCACAAAAGATCAAATTAAATCTAATCCCTGATACGACACCCAATAAAATGGGCAAGGCCTAAAGAAACTTATATCCTCTTTAATCTCCTATGTTATTATATATGGCATGAAACCTTAGAGTACTGTTTATCAGGTGTTAATCAGAACTCACCCTACAAGCAGGACACTCTCAGAATTTTAAACATTTCCTCTCTTCTATTTGTGTACACATTGAAGGAATTTATATTCCACCTGTTCAGAAGATCTTACGAAATTCTATCCTTACAACTCATAGATATTGAGTACATTAATTTACTGCAGAGAAATATTTGGGGACAGCTTTGAACTAAAGAAAGTGAGAGGAAGAGAAACACTGTTAAGTGAGAGCTCTGAGGTGTTGCTCATAATGATCTACAGGGTTGGAGATAAATCAAGATCTTGAGCAAAAAGGCAAGAAATTTTCCAAGAGTAGCTATTTGAGGATCAGAGGAAAGGGATGTTTTGAAGTAAAGAGGATTACATTTATTCCTCTATGAAGAATAAAAATACTGGACTTTTCTGGAGGAAGGGAGGTATTTTTTTAGCTTTGTAAGACACGATGCATAAAACAATGCAAACAACCCCCCAGATAAATTAAGAAATCTTCTTTTTAAAATTAACCAGTTTAAATATGGTACTAAGACCACCAAACATCCAAAGTACAGAATAAAGAATCACCATCCTCAAATTTGAGAGACTTTGTCTTGACATGTCATAGTCATGACTATCTCATTAACATAATTTTCATCACCATATAAAGTGTAATTTCATATTGTTTTCTGTGTCCCTTTTTACATTTGTTACATGTTTGGGACTGAAGGTTCAGGCATTATTTGTCCTTGCCTTTACAGAGACAAGGCACTACAAGACACTTGGAACCACAATGACAAAAATGCTAACACAAATATGTGAAATGAGTAGCTCGTTCTGCAAGGGCTGAATTCATATTTTATGAATTCCATTAATTTCAATTAGCACAGTTGGCTGTTTTAAGTGATTAGTGCCTTTAAACCTGAGAAACTTATTATGGGCATGGATGGCCAGATCAGACTGAGATTAGATAGGACTTAATTAGTACTTTGTTACTTTTTCTACGTTTGACTGTCAAATCAAAAATCAAAAATTTTAATTAAAAAAAGTCAGACTTATTTAAGCAGAAATCAAGAGGTAGAGGCTAACAGTCTCTTATAAAATAATAATAAAAAAAAAAGTTTATGGCAATTTGTTACCTTATTCCTACTTAAAACAACTTTGGCCAAGCAGTTTACAAGGACTAAGAGATTTTAGAAAGTTAATTTTAGGGAAAGCTTCAAACAGCTATTATTTAAGCCTGTACTTTTATAAGTCAAACCATCCACTCTGTATATATCTTACATGTTTTGGAATATATTTAGAGCACCTTTGCTCTGTTCAGTTTTATCACATGTAGAAATGTGTGTGTAACACTAAGGATCACACAGACCTTCCAAATATTTTCATTAAAATTTCCTACAGCCACAGTAGCTTCACTACCTAAAGGAACAGACAGTGATCAAACAGTCTACACTCACAAGTAATCTTTTGTCATCAGGATGAAAGGTTAAAAAAAATGTCTTGACTGTGTAGTTGATAAAATCAGTATGTTCAAGATATCACAGTTAGCAAAGGAAGAACTATGTCTTCCTCATTACTCCATAAACAAAAGAATGTTAAAGACACTGTACATGTATTTAAATCTTAAAAAAAATAAAGTATCAAAAAACTGTGCTGCGTTTTTGTTGATTAACAAGTATAAATGCCTTCTTCAGTGTCAAAAATTAAATAATTTATACTTTGCAGTACAGCAAATGAAGAACCTTCTTCAACAACCAGGTCTTCCAGGAGAGTACAAGGTACAGAAAGGAAACAACAGGGATTAAAAGTAGAATGGTCCATTTATTCCTGTTCAATTAGGTTAAAACACATTATGAGACACTGAAATCTGTTTCTAAAATATTGGAAGACACAGTGACAGTTCAGTTCACCAGCCACAGACCATCTAGGTAATATAACAAGCAGTTAAGATACACTCTGCAGAAGAACTTGGCACTAAATTCCTCAGTGGTGATGCTGTAGAAGTAACCCACTTTGATCAAAACCATTGTTACAAGCCACCTCCAGCAAGCCTGAACCAGAATTCTTTGTCCTTGTCCCAGAGGCTCAGGATGGCTGGTGACTTCACCTCTGACTTTAATTCTGACACCAGCTTGGATGGGAAAGTCAACATGGACCTTGCAGAAGCTCCTGTCCTTGGTGGCTTCTTCTTCTTTCTCCTGGCACAGACTTCAGCTTCAATGCAGCACCTCTGGGCTTCTATAGAAGTCTGTAAAGGTTTTAGCAACTTAGCCCTACCTGGATGTGTAACACGGGCAACTAATGCCCCACCAAAATAAATTATCAGAGCTGCAAGTCTGAAGTCCACAGCACATCTAGATCTTGCTTTTTAAAAGAAACATATTTTAACAAAACTACTTTTTAGCTTCCCAGCATATTTTAACTAACATCCCCCTTTCCCTCCAGATTGTATGTATTTTTAATGAAAGTTTAATTACCATCCAAATACAGTTTGAATGAATGCATGAGGAAAAATAAACATCATTTAGAAAGTCAGAAAATATTCATTAATAATTTTGCTAGCATGATAAAAGTGTATAAATTAAGAATCTGTGTAAATATATGTTAAACTACTTAAATATATGCAGACGTAATATGTACTTAATCCTAATGGTTAGCCAAAGGAAATGCTGAATTACAACAGCCAATGAGAATCAACCTTTATTTAGAAAAATACTTCGGAAGCACAAATGCAAAACAAGATGAAAATCAATTATTTAAATCAAGGTTTCCAACTTGACAATTTAAATCATGATTAAAATTGGCAATTTAAATGACTTTGATCTAAATCTATCCCCTTGATGTGAAACCAGCCATTTTGTTTGTCATCATTATTGTTCTCAGAGCAGCCTGATGAAAAAATTATTTGTAAATGTGCACATGTGAATATTTCCTTATGAGAACATTTTGCTCTATATATTTGTAATTCATTTATGACAAGACAATCATTAACTACCCCTTAGCATACCTATGGCACAACTCTATTTACCAAGAAATATCATTAAATGGGAATTTTATTTTTTAAGTGATAATATTTCCCCTTCTTGCATCATATTCCCATATTTCATAACATTACAGGAAAAGTTAGAATTAATTCAGTTTCAGATCACCAACAGATTTGCCAGTCACAAGCAGAGCTACAAAAGCTTCAGATCTTCCATTTGGCATCCAACATCCTTCAGAGGAGGCTCCAAAAAACCACAGCTAATAAGGCCATGAGACACCAGGTCCTACCTTGAGTTCTAAGGTCCCTGGGAGCAGTGCAAGCACAACACTCAAATGCTTCCTAAGCCCATTTCACCAGCTGGAGATGGCTATAGGCAAAAGGCTCTTTGGACTTGCATTTTTAACCTCCTTTCCTGAAGAGGGATCATACATGTGTCTTCACTAACTCATTCATTCCTCCATCCATCCATAACTTTTACAGAGGGAAACTGAGATCCAAAGACACTATATTTCTACAGGTATTGCAAAGGGAGAAGCCTAGGAGAAAGGATAGACCCCCTGATGAGCTCATCAGGGGTGGATAAGAGTTCCAGGTGGGGTTGGCCAGAAGAATGAAGCTAATGCGGTTCAGGTCCTGCCAGATAGGTTATAGCAGCAGCTCTCCTAAGATATGGATCTGTAGAAAGCAGGTTTCATGGGCTAACACAACAATTTGCTGATATCCTCACCTCACAAGAAATTAAAACCTCATCCATTACCTGTGAACATTGCCTGTGAACACCCAGATTGTATACCCTGCCTGAATTTTAAAAAAGATACAATTTTCAATCCCCACTAGGCTATTAAGGCCTTCCTCCTACCTCTTTCTCAATTACTGCCTTAAGACACCAGTTTCCTGTTAGTCATCAGCAATAATTCTCCTTTAATACCCAGGCTATGATTTAGCAGTATGGGAGTCTTTTTAAAATCTTTCTTGAAGTTCACATCACCTTGGGTCCCTGGTACTGCAGTAGGTTTTTCCCATCTTCTTTCTATGCATCCAGACTCTGATTCAATGATGATTGGCCCTGGGCTAGACCACAGTAACCCAATTCGTGTGTGCCACTGGCCCTTTTTCACAAGTAAGCTTATGTCAGGTGGTTCCAGCACCACCACATGCTTATTAACTATCTTATTGTTGCCATGCGGCACTAAAGAGTTGGCTACATTCACTTTGTGATCCCACCTTCTTAACTGTTTGCTTATTATGTTTTGTATTTTTGTTTGGTGAGAAATACTTCAAAAGAGGTCCTTGTTCAGTAGTGCAAATTTATGTGTGTTGTCTTCCAAATCCCTCATTAATAACTGCCTTCATCTGTGATACCTACAAAAAGTGAAAGAGCACCTAGCTCAGGCTGCTGTGAGATGTAGTGCGATCAGTGCTGCCAAACCAAATGGTAATATTAGTTTGTTTTCTGCTCGTCCATGGCTGCTTTTCTGTCCTACATTTAAAGTATACACAGTCCAAAGTGGGTTTTCTCTTTTTGTCCTGTACTGATAGTGAATCAAGGACATGAGCTGCTGATCTAGGATTAAGGGCACCAACATAACAACAGTAATAATACAACGCAGGAGAAGAGGAGGAGACACTATGATTTCATTTCTATCTAAACCTGGAACAATTTGTTAATGGAATTAAGAAGCTTCCTTTGTGTAATTATCACTGAGTACGTCACTTAAAGTCTAACTCAGGGTGCATATCTTTCACTGTGATAATACAGTATTTTATAACTATGTGAAGTACACCATTTAGATAAGCTGAGCTGGAATTTCTGACCTTCCATTCTCAACCAGCTCCACAACACTACTGTGCATTTCCAATTCAGGATAGGAAAGCAAAGGATTCAGTTCATAAGGCTTCATGATCCTAAAAGTGAGGAGAGAGCTCAAGCAAAGAACATTTTCACACTTTCTTCCCCACAAAGTTGATCAAAGAGAACAAAACCAAATATGTTTAAAATATTCAGGATTCCTCCTTTTTTTTTTGAATGAGAATGTACAGGTGTATTCTGACTCTGCTTCTTTACCCTGCTTCCTAGAAACATCATACATTTATAATTTATTAGTTAAAAAAAAAAAACTCAACCCAAACCAAATAAAAAAACATACCACCAAAACAAAACTAAACAACAACAAAACCAAGCCCCAAACGTTTAAACCAAAGCAGTCTAATAAGATTCACGAAATGATGTTGAGCCTTGGACAAAGTTTGCAGGAAAACTAGGAATTAATCTGAAGATGCCTTTATCCAATTGCCTGTTTTATTCACTGTATCTCTCATTTCCTTACAGCTGGAACTATGCAAGTTCTTTCTTTTGAAAATAATCATGTTGTTTTCTTATTTACAGAAAATACGCCCCCTTCTTGACAATTGGGCCTTAAAGTTATAAACAATTAGACCACATAAATACTTATATGTAAACAGGAGCTACCTCACATAATGAAAAATGTTATGCCTTTCTTGGTGCCCTGAGTAAGTCTTAATCGATGGCATCACAGGAGCAACACCTCAAATACCACATGTCTGAATGACAGCAGTCTCTAGCACAAATTCTGATAAGTCTAAAGACTGAATTTGCTTTCATGGAAGTAAACGAATCCAGTTCCAGGTGTTCAAATTTGGAGAAATGCCCAGATCCACCTTTAAACTGCCATTCCCTTTGCCACTCACTGTGTCCCACACCATCAGCACAGCAGCCTCTTTGTGTCTGGCCAACGCACCGTCATTAGCAACCATCCCACTGCGCCAGTAATTATGGCTTCAGCAGTTCCAGGGGCCCGAAAATATTTGGATATTGGTTTCACTTTTTTGAGAGGGACAGAACAGACCGAGCAGACCATGAGCTGCACCCAATCACAAACTTCAGGCAGAATGATACAGCAAAGAGTCTGACATGTGAAGAATGTGACTATTTGAAAGATGTGGTCAGACTTGAACCTGAGTGTAAGGGTTTCAGTGAACTGTGCTGAGATCACGCAGTTAGATCTTGTCTGGTTTCATAGCAATTCCACTTCTTCCAAATGGTCGACCTGAGCAACTGCATTTTAAATTTTTCAGTTAGATACCAGTTGTTTTCATTTAGCTTTCAGAAACACAATCACAGTTTGTATGCAGATTGGTGCTATTTTTGAGGCAGACAATGTGCAGAGATACCCTCATCTGAGAGCCTTGGACTAAGCTCAGGATGATAACGTAGCATGGGTACATCTTAGATACATCCTAAATTAGATTTCTTTTCATTCTACTGCAAAGGACACTAAATGCTTAAACATGAGAAAAAGGTGGTCTGGGAAGGAGGAAAGATGTAATGTTCTGGGTCTGCTGTTACGTTGTCCTTTGCTTCAAATAAACTCACTCAAAAGGGAAGATGTGAAAGGAGCCATTTGAAGTTTGGGGATACTCTTTTGCCATGCAGGAGAATTAAGCTTTGTTTGCAAGAAGCGTGGAGGGGCTATTACAGAGGGAGAAAGGATACCAGGAGTTAGTGTACTGGTAGGAAAAAGGCACAGGAAATTACTCTAGACTAGTATAATCTGACAAAAGATTAGTAGTATTAGGAAAGGTTGCAAAGCCATGCTGAGTTATGCCTATCCAGGGAATTTAATTCTGTTGGTGTTCTATAGGTTGGTTACTGTAAGTTCAGTGAATGCTACTCCTTGCCTTGAGAGGTTTATGTACAATGCCCAAAGGAGACCAGTTACTGACTGGGTAATTACTAAGATGTGAATAAGTCATCTTTTGTGTCATGGTATACCCATCTTACAGAAAACCACATATATTTTCCTCATGTTGGTGACAAAAATCCTGCCAGACGTTTAGAGCTTATTTGAGGACCCTGGAGAGGAAAGGTTGAAATGGTGGGAGGTGGATAATAGTTTTTGAACTCTGGCATATTAATATGATCAAAACATGTGTAGGCCCAGGAGGTCTCATTGTAATACCTTGTTAATGTCTTCTAAGCTTTTCCGAGACCTTAATGGAGTTATTCTATGGGAAAAAAATTAACCTTAATATATACATTCAAAAATTAGATCCAACAGGCAGAATAAAAGAGCCCTTGAGACGAGGGTTAGGCTCTAATCTGCTTCTTTTTCCACTTTGTTGTGGAAGCAGATGTGGCAGAGAAGGGGCTGGTCAGTGTGAAGGCTCTGCACTCATACAGCTGATATTCTGTCATGTATCGTGTGAGTGTATGTGCCATGACAGCTAACAGGGAGGCTGGGGAGGCCTCTAGCTCAATACTGTCCTTTCTGCTCAGACAGGTCTTTTCTGCTGGAAGCATAACACAGGAGTACAAAGCTTGCAAATGTGTTCAGCACTGCTGACTCCCAGGGAGTCCCAGGGAATCCTACTTTGGTGTTGGGAAAGAAAGAAAATACAATACGGTCTATGCATGTAATCACATTGCACACTGCTTGACAAGGATGGGAAGGAAATGAAATGATACACAAGGGAGGCAGACCTGATTACTGAAAATTATATATACACTCTTGAGGTGAACAGTCTTCATCTAATTTGCAGGTAAATTAATGATTTACAAAGAAGCATGATCTATTAAAAATAAATTTTAGCAACAGACATATGGAGCCTATTATGATGACTTTTTCATTTAAATCTTCTAGTTCAATTCTTTTCTATATCTCTGTGCACTATAAGATGAGCTGATGAAGGAACACAAAAGAGCTATAAAAATGAGTGGCTTAGCAAAGATGAAGAGACAAAATTGTCACAGCACAAGAACAGACAAAATTACCTATACCAAAGTTAAAATAGAAAATAGAAACTTTTTTTTCACTCAGCACACAAATGAATTCCCTCAGCATTCCACAAGATGTTGTGAAGGCCACAAGCAAGAAAGGAATGCCATGGAGGATAGAATAAATAATTAGTGAGATGGGATTCACTGTTAACAATGACCGTGTGTGGCTGTAGAAATCTCTAAAATGCTGACTACCAGGGTGAAGGCACAGTAGGTAGGGAGCAATTTTTCTTTGCCTTGTGTGCTGAAGCATGGTTGCACCTGCCAGGAGCAGGGCTGGGGCCTCTCAGAGCAGCTGGGGCAGAGGCTCTGGCAATGGTGGTGGGGCAGCAGGAGAGAATGAAAGCTACAGCAATCTCGAGTGAGAGATTTCACAATGCTGTGGAAATACATCTCTTTGTAGGCATCCACCACTCTGGCCCATGTCCAAGAGAGTGTTAGGCAATCCTACAGTGAGACAACAGTTGCGATTCCCAAAATCTCATTTTCTTTTACATCGACCTTCGTTAACAAAAAAAAATATCTCCAATAAATTTGCTAGTTTTCACATTTGCTAAAGGGCTACTACTTTTTCTTCCAAAATAATTATATTAGAAATATGATCTATTAAAAAAAAAAAAAGGAGGTGGGGGTGCAGGGAGTCCATTTGGTTATATATCCTTGTGTGGCTTTGTTCTGGGTATTTCCTGTAGTGAGAGACTTATGTTGCTGTAAGCAGCAAGGAACACAGGAATATTTCCCATTTATGTATATATGCACATATGTAACTGTTGTGTGAACATATATATATGTATTTTAGCCTGACTTCCACTTTGCTATCTGGAGGCAACAACTTTTGTCACCAAAGAGTCCCCAGAAAAACAATCTGTTTGCCAATACTGGACTGTATTATAATTAAGAACGAAACCCACATACGCAGGAAACCATAAAACCCCTCAAGTTAACTGTAGCCAACGGACGACAGGCCTGGAGCGGCAGCGGGCACAGGAGCCAGGCACAGGGAGGGATGACGTCCCAGGCCTGTCGTCTGCCAGTGGCTGTAGCCGGATGTTGCCACCCGTCCCATCGCGATCCCTGGCCGTTTTCTTTGCTGATTTTGACCAGTGCCCAGTTCCAAGAGGAAGTTTATCGCTAACCACAACACCTGTGCACAGCAAGGTGCCCTGGCCGGGCGAGTCCGGGCTCACACCTCCGGTGGGATGCCTGCCCGCCCCCATCGCCCCGCCCGGCCGGGGATGCCCCGACACCCGGGGACACGCCGAGACCACCGGCAGAGACATCGTTTTTGCAAGTGGCCTTGGACAGGAAAGGCGATGCATGCAAAGCGAGTAACCAGGAATGCTCCCAGGCGATGGGTGGCGCGGAGATGCTGATGGGTTTTTTTGCATGGCAAATACAACCCAGGAATTCACGGGGATAAGGCAGAGCAAACATTAACCT
Organism: Manacus vitellinus; assembly: GCF_001715985.3. Classification (NCBI taxonomy): domain Eukaryota; kingdom Metazoa; phylum Chordata; class Aves; order Passeriformes; family Pipridae; genus Manacus; species Manacus vitellinus. Next base: position 1,166,605 of record NW_021940534.1, read on the forward strand.
CCTGTGCCGGTGGCTTTGTGAAACAGCCTGTGCCACGGCTATTTTCGTTTGCTGCTCCTTTTTCATGGAAAAAGAGTTTGTGGCTCAAAGGAAGCTGTAAATTAACAGCTAAGTGAAATCATTATGTCAGTGGCATGCTTTAGTCGGCTAACAAAACACTGCTTGAGGTACGATGCATATTCGTGGGCATGAGGGAAACGCAGGCGGGTACTCGGGACGTGGAAAGCCAGCGGGGTCATCGACCTTGGCCCCGGCCTGGTCACCCCCCACCCCGTCGGCCAGCAGGGAGTTTGGAGTAAGGACCTCCACTTCGGGCCACAGAGGCCCCGGGCCGCCGCCCCGCGCATTCACACCGCTGATGGCCGGGCGTTTGCAACCCCTTTGCCTTAGGAAGGCTTCATTAAATTATCCCAGAGAAACTATTTTAGATGAGTGGTGGGCGCGGGGGTCCCACTGCTGCTCTCTCGTTTGCGCCGGCGGTTTGCACCCGAAACGCCGGAGCAGAACGGAAAAAAAGAAGGGGAGCGGGGTATCTCTTTAAAGGGAAAATAACCTCCACCCGCCGTGCCCGTTCGGGCTGCCCCGGCAGGCGAGGCGTGGCGAACGCGCTGCCGGGAAATCGGGAGAAGCAAACGC
>NW_021940534.1:1167780-1170555 GCF_001715985.3 Manacus vitellinus
AAAAAAAAAAAAAAAATCTACACAGCATATTGCACAGGATGGATGACCAAAAAAAGAACAAAAAAAGAACAAAAAAGTTAAATCCTTAACGGAACCACCTCATTAGGCAGACGTCCTAGTGCCTGTCATGTTATATTAACATACATAAACACACAATCTTCTTTTTTGCTTATTATAATACAGACTTAAATGTACAAAGATGTTTTCACTTTCTTCATCTTAAACACAACAGCTATAAACCTGAATACATATGCTATCATCATGCCATAAGAGACTAAAACAATTATATTTAGCGACAAATAGAAAGGATTAAATAGTCAAATACAAGAATGAAAAACGCAGTACATAGTGTCGCGAACTCAAACCGGCATTTCGATAGATCCAGTGGTTTAAACGGCACGTTTTTGCTTAGAAAAAAAGTGCAAAAGATGTGGTTTACAAGTTAAAGGTACAGGATCCCTTCTATGTAAATGCACCAGTTGCTTCACTTCATTTGGGGACAAGTGGTTCCCCAAAACGGTAGCATATAGTGTATATCCCTTCCCTCCGGTCCCCTCGCGCCCCCTCCGCGAAGAGGCGGGGGGCTGCAGAGCGGGCAGCGGCGGGGGCGGTGAGGGATGCTGTCACTTTAAGATGCCTGCAGATTGGAGTGTAAACATGGACAAAATAGGGGCTGATTCGTGGGTGTGTGAGAGTGTGAGTGAGCGTGAGCGCGCACACGCGTGTGAGATACTAACCAGCGGCCCTGTTGTTAAAATCAGGAAATCCAAACAGCGATTTACACCGATTTACACCCCCTTTATATATTTTTTACAAAAATACACTGAGAAAATAATCAAACGTTTTCATCTCTCTTCTCTTTTTGTTTTTAAAAGTGTCAAAAGTCTACATTTAAATATAAAAAATTAAAAGTTAAAACTCTAGCCCTTCAGTGAAGGAGACATAAAAATGGTGCGGGTAACAACAAGAACTACCAAAAAAGGACAAAGAAATACAAGTCAAAAATGTTTGGCCAGTATAAATACGTCCACTTATAAAATGGCATCCGATTACATTTACAAGGAAAAAAACAATACGAGGATGGAGCATCGGTGAGAAAAAACAGTCTTTTCATTTACAGCTATAAGGAACAAACACATACATACTCTGAGAAAAAATTTGGTCCTGAATTTCATATTGTTAAAGTCCAGCACAGATTTGAGTTGCGTTTGAATCCTTTAAAGAGTTAAGAATGAAAAAAAGCTGGTGATATTTTTTGTAGGAATCAAACATAGCGCCATCTATCTGCTTTTATATTATCCTAACACTAGTTTGTTTTTTTTTTAACTGTTCAACAGTCTTACAGAAATCTTGAAAAGATAGACAGTATAACATGCTATATTAAACCCCACCAGTGAAATAATCCAACACCATCACGATTCTGAGTAAGAAGAAAAAAACTACTATTTTTTTTTTGTATTTTCGGGTTTGGGTTTTTTTTTTTTTTTTGCAAAAGCCATCGCCCTCCGTTTCCCCTGTACCACATCATGACAGAAACCGTTCCTATTCGCTCTCTGTTTCAAAAGAAGTTTTCAGTGTTCTTGAAGTTTCAGCCTTATTTTTCTCTCCACATATAACATGAGGTGACTGAAAAAAAGCGCTGTTGTCACCTCATCTGTACGTGCAAATCCGTTTCAGTTTATTATTATTTTCCCCCCACCGTATTTCCAAGACAGCTCTCAAGTGTAAGTCTGGATCTTCTCCGGTTAACTAGGACTCAGTCCAGCTCCATCCACCTCCTCCTCCTTCTCCCAGCATCGTCGCCTCCTCTCACCACAGAAGAAACCGGGACAGGATTTCTCCCCCCCAAACGTGAACCTTGCAAGGCTTTGGGTGGATTTTTCTTCTCTCTCTTTTTTTTTTTTTCCCAAGCAGTTCTGATCGCTCTTTCACAGGAAAGGGCGAGACATCCAGTGTGCGCTCAGCACAACGCACCGCTTCCCCTCCTCTTTATTCGTGTAAAGTGGGCAATAACAAAGAACCCAGAGGTGTGTATGGTTCCCCCCTCCCTCCCCCTTTCTCTGTCTCTCTTTTCAGGAAATAAAATGGAAAAAGGCAGCGTTTCGCTCCCGCCAGTCTGTAAAAAAGCACCGTCAGGCTCCTCTCGGAGGGGGTGTGTGCGGGTCCATCTGCAGCCAGAGGAAAGGGACTGCTGGCCTTTCCGCAAGGAGAGGGCGATCCCGATCCCGCCGCCTCTTTCCCCGAGTACAAGAAGCAGTCTTTCAACAGCCCCTTCCCAGAAACAAACAAAACCGAAAAAAAACCACAAACACCAAAGAAAACAAAAAAAAAGACACAAAAGCGCCCGGCGGGGTGGGCGAGTCCTGCCGACAGCCACGAGCGCCGGTGTCTCCTCCAGCAGGGCCCGGCCCTCGCCTCAGTAAGTGAAGACCAGGTTGGAAATGCTGGACTCCAGCCAGTCCCCCGAGATCATCTCACTTACCTCCGGCGTGCAGTAGTCCGGGAACTCAAAGTGCGAGCCCGAGCCGGGCTCGAAGTTAAAATCCAGGTCCCGGTCGAGCACCGAGGAGCTGAAGCTGCCCAGGGACATGCTCTCAAAGCCGGGGCTCGGGTTGAGGTCCAAGAGGTCATCCTCAAACTCGTCGTCCGACGAAGAAGAGCCGGAGGAGGAAGAGGAGGAGGAGTGGGAGGACGCGGAGGAGGAATGCGCCGTCGAGGGGGCCGGAGAAGAGGCGCGCAAGCTGGTGTAGCTGCGGTGATCCGAAGGCGAGCCGG